>NC_040045.1:30762720-30809558 GCF_003713205.1 Coffea eugenioides | reverse complement strand
CAAAGGGCATCCTTCGATAGGCAAAAGTGCCAAAGGGGCAAGTGAAAGTTGTTTTCTCTTGATCCTCTGGCGCAATTGCTATCTGAAAATAACCAGAGAAACCATCTAAAAAACAATAATAGGCACGACCAGCCAACCTTTCAACCATTTGATCAATGAATGGAAGGGGAAAATGATCCTTCTTGGTCACTGCGTTTAATTTACAGTAATCGATGCACTGGCGCCAACCCGTAGGCTTTCGAATTGGAACAAGGTCCCCTTCATGATTTTCTTCCGCAGTTACCCCTGCTTTTCTTTGGCACCACTTGGACCGGACTCACCCATGGGCTGTCTGAGATAGAGAAAATAATTCCTACGTCCAGAAGCTTGATTACCTCTTTCTTGACCACTTCCATCATGATGGGGTTCAATCTCCTTTGTGGTTGTCTTATCGGCCTAGCATCCTCTTCCAGGCGAATTCGATGCATGCACACGGACGGGCTTATACCCTTGATGTCCGCAATTGTCCAACCTATAGCTTCCTTATGCTCCCTTAAAACCCGTAGCAGCTTATCCTCCTCCGTGGGTGATAATTTGGATGAGATTATCACTGGTAACGTCTCTTTTTCACCTAGAAAGGCATACTTTAAATGCTCGGGCAGGGGTTTCAACTCCACTTCAGGTGCCTGCACGATAGAAGGTAATAGCTTTAGGTGTGGTTCAGGCACAAATATAGGAGCAACATCATACCTTAGAGGACTTTGGCCTAGTGAATGCAAGGCTCCAACCATTCTTTGCAAACTGATGCCTAACTCCATTTCACAGGTTGCTTCCAGATCCAAATGTTTGGTGATTGCTACTTCCAATTCATCCCTACCATTAATCTCAAATATTTCTTGCACCAAAGGGTCAATTATACTCACAGCAAAAACAGCATTAGAATGACACGGATATTTCATGGCCTCAAATATACTGAAATGAATTATTTCTCCATCAAATTCCATCGTTAGGGTGCCCTCACTAACATCAATTTTTGTACGAACCGTGCTCAAGAAGGGCCTCCCCAACAAAATTGGTGATGGATTTGGAGAACGTTCATCACCCATATCAAGAATATAAAAATCAGCAGGGAACACTAAGTTGTTCACTTGTACCAACACATCTTCTATCACCCCATCAGGATAAGCATTAGTCCTATCAGCCAATTGAATTATAATGCCAGTTTCCTTTAAGGGACCCAAATTTAGAGAAACATAAATAGCGTTGGGCATCACATTTATAGAGGCTTCTAAATCTAACATGGCATTCCTAATGCTAGTGTTCCCTGTTTTACAAGGAATAGTGAACATACCTGGGTCTCCGCACTTGGGTGGAAGTTTTCTTTGAAGCACTGCGGATACGTTCTCTCCAACAATTATCCTTTCATCTCCCCTCAATTTCTTCCTATTGATGCATAGGTCCTTCAAAAATTTGGCATACCGGGGTACTTGCTTAATTGCGTCAAGCAAGGGGATATTTATCTCCACCTTTCTAAACATCTCCAGAATTTCCTTTTCCTTGTCTTGCTTTTTAGGCCTTTCCAACCTGCTAGGAAAAGGTGGTGGGTTAGGCTTAACTGGAACCACCGGGTTACGTATTACCTCTTTATTTGTGCCGGGAGTTCCTTCTTCCTCAAGCTCCTTCTCAATGCGATCCTCATTCTTGTCCTTCGGAGCCACTGGTGCTGGTCCTTCAACCTCTTTCCCACTTCTGAGGGTCATTGCACTTACATTCTTGGGATTCACCTCAGGTTGGGATGGAAGTTTTCCCTTCCCCTGGGAGTCTAGTCGGTTGACAATTGAGGCTAATTGACTCATCTGATTTTCCAAATTTTGCATACGTGCTTTCATCTCTTGATTGCTGGCCTCAGTGTCCTGTTGAAATTTCATAGTATTAGAGGCTATGGTTTTAACCATGTCTTCTAGGGACATACCTGAGGCAGAGGAGGGTTGATTCCTTGTTTGATATTGTTGCTGGAAGCCCTGCTGTCTATTGGGGATGAAATTTTGTTGCTTATTTCCCCCATAGCTCAGATTTGGATGATCCCTCCAACCCGGATTGTATGAGTTGGAATAGGGGTCATACTGTCTACGTGGCATGGGCATGTTACCAGCCATGTGTGCTTGCTCAGTTCCCTCCTCTTGCAACTGTGGGCATGAGTCCGCGGTATGACCAATATTCGTACAAATCCCACACACTTTGGCCTGCTGTACATTTCCTACAGCTATCTGTCGAACAAATGAGGTTAATTCGGATAACTGCTGTTGGATTGAAGATGAACTTACCTCGTTGACCTTTCTCGTAGGAACATCTGCTCTCGTACCAAACTGTTGGCAGTTCTTTGCCATTCATTCGATTAGGTCCCATGCCTCTTGGGTAGTCTTATTCACCAGTGCACCACCATTTGCTGCATCAATGATATTTCTATCATTCATCAGTAGTCCCTCGTAGAAATACTGAATCAGCAGTTGATCACTTATTTGGTGATGCGGGCATCGGGTACGCAGCCTGGTGAACCTCTCCCAATATTCATACAAGGATTCCCCGTGAAATTGCTTGATGCCACATATTTCCTTTCGCAAACTAGCAGCTCTGGATGCAGGGAAATATTTTTCAAAAAAATTTTTCTGCATCTCTGGCCACGTGGTGATAATGCCTGCAGGTAGACAGTATAACCAGTCCTTTGCCGAGTCCTTTAGAGAGAAAGGGAATGCCCTTAATTTAATTTGTTCATCAGTTACTCCCGAAGGCTTCATACTCGAACACACCACATCAAATTCCTGCATGTGTTTGTGGGGTTCCTCTCCTGACAGACCATGAAAAACGGGCAACAAATGTATTAAACCAGGTTTTAATTCAAAAGCTGCATTCTCACTAAGGCGAGGAAAAGTTATGCAAAGAGGTTGATCAAATTCCTGCATGTGTTTGTGGGGTTCCTCTCCTGACAGACCATGAAAAACGGGCAACAAATGTATTAAACCAGGTTTTAATTCAAAAGCTGCATTCTCACTAAGGCGAGGAAAAGTTATGCAAAGAGGTTGTTGGGTCAAGTTTGGAGCAGCCAACTCCCTTAATGTTTGTGTGTTTGCCATGGCGACGTTCTCTTGGTACGAATAACTTGAAGTGTCACCAAACGAATCTGATGGTTCAACTTCGGGCTCAGATCTCTGAGATGCAGCACTGGAGTGCTCCTCTCTGAGCTGTCTGGTTTCCTTTCTCGTTCTACGCGCGGTCTTCTCAACTTCAGGGTCAAAAATCAATTTACCTGTACGAGAAGACCTAGGCATACACTAGAAAAATACCAGAAAATTAGAGCAAAAATGAACTTAATAAAGAAACAAATAATAACGCCAGTCCCCGGCAACGGCGCCAAAAATTGACAGGGCGTCAAACCTGTGCAATAATAATAATAATAATAACCTAAATACCACTAAAAAGCTGTCAGTAATTAATCCTAGGTACTGGAGCAGGGACTCTAGGTGTGCAATGAGTTACTTGATTCACCCTGTTCCCGAAGAGTTTGCTGAATCCGATATACCAGAATTAATTAGTTGGCCAAAATTACTGAATAGTAGACAGTGGCAAGCAGGGTCGTCTCCTCAGGGACTGGAGATATCTGTCTCTTTTAAAGTCCAATTGATAAGGGGGGATTTCACCGGAATGAAACTAAAAATAATTAAACAATTTTAACTAAAAATGAATAAATAACTAGCACAAATATAGCAGAAATTTAATCAGGAATAAATAAATTCTAGCCAAGGATGCAACTATTCAGGCACAGTCCATTTATCCGATCATTGATGCAAGAGAGGTTCACTTAATTTATTAATAGACTAGTTATAGCCATCGAGGAGCTCTAATAACCAATTTTTCCTTATTTTATAGATGACCAAGGTACGACCATTAATCACCCCTATCCAGAAAAGTACTCCTAGGTACGACCGTAGGAATTAATTTTCCAATTGCATTAATAACCAGAAAAACCTAGCCCTAATCAATAACACGCTACGAGGGTTATTTAAATTAGATTGCACGTTCCCCTAATGTGTAAACACACCAGTTGCCACCAATATTAATCAATCAAACAATTACGGATTTAATTGACTAAATTGGCACGAGATTAATAAATCACATTGAACATCGGGCTCTTGACATCCAATTAATAAAATAATCCCATGAAAATTCAAGCAGACAACGTGCAAATATTAATAAATAAAGGAACACGTGAAAACTAATTAGATCTCACAGATTTTCGGGACTGCGCCGTCGAGTTGACCCTTGACTAGATGGAAGACTTAGCCACGCCGCATAATTAAATCACCACACGAATTAATAGATTGCAAAGGCATTGCGTTTTCTATTAAGAAGCAAGGAATAAAAGGTGTTTTTCCCGTTGGGGAATATTGTCGAACACCTGGCGTGTGTCAGAGGCCAGTCAGGAGAAAGAAAGAAAAACTAAAGACTAGGCTAAAAACTAAACTAAAAGGTGGTGTCTTCCTTCCCTACGTTATCCCTATTTAAGAAACAAAAGAAAGATAGACTAAAACTATCTAGGTGGTCCCCACACATGTGGACAAAGCCTCCAAAGTACTTCTTCTTCCAAGTCTCTCTACGTTGCTTTCTTTGAAGAGCCCAAATGACTAAATGCCTTCCACTAACTTGTGGTCCCCCACCAATTCAAGGGCCCAAGAACTGAAGCCCTTAGAAGTCTCCAATTTTTCATAAAGTCCCTCCTTTTTGATAGTTTTCTGCTTCATTCCTGAAATTAAGTCCAGATACCAAATATGAGTAAATATCAGCAATTAACACAATATTTATCAGGGATAAAAGGGGAAATTAATAATAAAATTACTAACAAATTATACCCTATCAATTCCCCCCACACCTGAATCATGCTTGCCCTCAAGCATAATTATCTCAGCAGTACAATCAGGATACGAAGTAATTCACAGCAGTTCATACCAAGAACGGCACTCCAAATTCCCCAATAACTTCATCGAAATCAAAATATACCAACTCAACAATGCTCACAGTTCAAAGTGCACTCATTCACTTCAAAGTGTATATGAAATGTATATAAGATGGCTCTCAAATCAACACAATAGAATGACACTACCATAAGCTTGCTCATATATCATATCTCCACCACTTACTCATGAATTTAAATGCAGCAATCAAGGGACTTTGCAAGGTTGTAATGGGGCTCGGGTGAGAAGGTAGGATAAAAAGGAGTCAAAAGGGTGTAAAAGTATAAAGAAAGTGCTCAGAAATTCATTACACAGATTCTTGCACATTGGGAACTTCAAGGCATCTCAACCATTACACAAGTGAAGTAAATTAGCACTTGTCGCAACCTTCGACTTTTCTTTTCTCCTCCTTTCATTCATCTACTTCCCTTTTTTCTTCTTCTTTTTTTTTTCTTTTCAATAACTCCCAACCAGCACCATAAAAATCAATTTTACTTGTCGATTTCCTGCACTTTGTCTTCTTTTCACATTTCCCTTTTGCTCTTTTTTTTTTTCATAGATAGGTGTAATGCCCCTCAAATAATACTCCAAAATTCTGTATAATGAAATCAAAACACTTCTTCACACGAGGTTCAAAAAGAAAGTCTAAAGAGAGGTTTTTCGGCTAAAAACTAGGGTCTCAAGCGAAGAATAGGATGTGAACGAAATTTTCTTTCCCTCAGGCGTGACCACCTGGCATGGGCACGTCTAACTGCTATAGAGTCCGCAGATCCTGAACGAAATTTTCTTTCCCTCAGGCGTGACCACCTAGCGTGGGCACGTCTAACTGCTATTTTCCTGCCACCAAACATCAAACTATTAATTGACACTAACACTTAACTAAAACTTCAAAAATACATGAAAACTGAAACAAATAGTCTTGGATTGCCTCCCAAGTAGCGCTTTTCTTTAATGTCTTTGGCTAGACATGGCCAAAACTTTGCTTAAACTAAGCTAATCGAGTCCTCCAAGTGCATCATCTCCACCCTTTCAATTGGAAAACCTTCATAATATGGCTTGAGACGGTGACCATTCACTACAAATTGCTTCTCAGTTTTCAAATTCTGGATCTCCACTGCACCATAATGAAAGACATTAGTCACAACAAAAGGGCCAATCCAACGAGAACGTAATTTACCTGGAAATAACTTCAATTTGGAGTGGTACAGTAGAACTTTTTGCCCACACTCGAATGTCTTCCTTGAGATCTGTTGGTCATGAAAAATCTTATTTTTTTCCTTATAAATCACCGCATTCTCATAGGTTTCATTGCGAATCTCCTCCAACTCCTGTAACTGTAACTTCCTTTGAATTCCGCTCTCCTCAATATCCATATTGCATTGTTTTACCGCCCAAAATGCTCTATGCTCGAACTCCACTGGACGATGGCAAGGCTTACCAAATACCAACCTATAGGGAGACATCCCTATAGGCGTCTTGTAAGCGGTCCTGTACGCCCACAAAGCATCTTCCAACCTTGAACTCCAGTCCTTCCTATCAGGGCGGACCATCTTTTCCAAAATAGACTTTATTTCCCTATTCGAGACTTCAGCCTGGCCATTGGTCTGTGGATGGTAGGAAGTGGAAACCTTATGAAGTACACCATATCTCCTGAACAAAGCAGCAATTGTCTTGTTGCAAAAATGCGTCCCTCTATCACTCACAACTGCCCGTGGCATTCCGAATCGCACAAAAATGTTAGACTTTATGAAATCTGCAACCACCTTAGAATCATTAGTGCGGGTGGCTTTTGCTTCCACCCACTTCGAGACATAATCCACTGCTAGTAAAATGTATAAAAATCCACAAGAATTTGGAAAGGGACCCATGAAATCTATACCCCAAGTATCAAAAGTTTCAATGAAAAGCATGGGCACCTGTGGCAGTTGATCCCTTCGGGATAAATTGCCTACCCTCTGACATTTATCACATGCCTTACAGAACAAGTAAGCATCCTTAAATAAGGTAGGCCAATAAAATCCAATTTCCAACACTTTTCTAGCAGTCCGTTTAGGTCCAAAATGACCCCCACATGCAAAAGAGTGACATAAAGTCAATATAGATTGGAATTCACCTTCACTTACACATCGCCTCATTATTTGGTCAGCACCTTGTTTCCACAGATAGGGATCATCCCAGACATAGTACTTTGCATCGCTTTTTAGTTTGTCCCTTTTTGCCTTGGGCCAACCTGCGGGCAATTTGTCAGTAACCAAATAATTCACAATATCTGCAAACCAAGGAGGGGATGAATTAATAGAAAGTAAATGCTCTTCAGGAAAAGACTCCCTTAATGGTAATTCTTCCTCCGCTACCAATATTCGACTTAGGTGGTCAGCTACTAGATTCTCCGCTCCTTTTTTGTCTCTGATTTCCAAGTCAAATTCCTACAGGAGCAATATCCATCTTATCAAGCGGGGTTTAGCATCCTTCTTGGTCAGTAGGTACCTCAAAGCTGCATGGTCAGAATACACAATTACTTTAGCACCTAATAAATAAGGTCTAAACTTTTCTGAAGCAAAAATAACAGCTAAGAGTTCTTTCTCCGTAGTAGAGTAATTGAGTTGGGCGCCATTTAAAGCTCTAGAGGCATAATATATTGCGTGCGCCGCTTTCTCCACCCTTTGTCCCAAAACTGCTCCCACGGAGTAGTCGCTGGCATCACACATAATTTTGAATGGGCGATTCCAATCAGGAGGTTGGATGATAGGTGGAGAAGTGAGTAATTTCTTCAACTTCTCGAACGCTTCTTTGCACTCCTCGTTGAATTCAAAACTGACATCCTTTTGCAAAAACCTAAAAAGTGGTGCCCCGATCTTTGAGAAATCCTTGATAAATCTGCGATAGAAACCTGCATGTCCTAGAAAAGAACGAACTTCCCGTACAGTTACGGGGTAAGGTAAAGCAGATATCACATCTATTTTAGCTTTATCAACTTCAATTCCTCTAGATGACACTACATGTCCTAGAACTATCCCGTGCTCAACCATGAAGTGACATTTTTTCCAATTGAGCACTAGGTTAGTCTCGATGCATCTCTTTAAAATTAATGTCAGGTTATCTAAGCAATCATCAAAACTATCACCATAGACACTGAAGTCATCCATGAATACCTCAATTATTCTCTCCACATACTCAGAAAAAATGCTAATCATGCACCTCTGGAATGTTGCGGGGGCATTGCACAATCCAAAGGGCATCCTTCGATAGGCAAAAGTGCCAAAGGGGCAAGTGAAAGTTGTTTTCTCTTGATCCTCTGGCGCAATTGCTATCTGAAAATAACCAGAGAAACCATCTAAAAAACAATAATAGGCACGACCAGCCAACCTTTCAACCATTTGATCAATGAATGGAAGGGGAAAATGATCCTTCTTGGTCACTGCGTTTAATTTACAGTAATCGATGCACTGGCGCCAACCCGTAGGCTTTCGAATTGGAACAAGGTCCCCTTCATGATTTTCTTCCGCAGTTACCCCTGCTTTTCTTTGGCACCACTTGGACCGGACTCACCCATGGGCTGTCTGAGATAGAGAAAATAATTCCTACGTCCAGAAGCTTGATTACCTCTTTCTTGACCACTTCCATCATGATGGGGTTCAATCTCCTTTGTGGTTGTCTTATCGGCCTAGCATCCTCTTCCAGGCGAATTCGATGCATGCACACGGACGGGCTTATACCCTTGATGTCCGCAATTGTCCAACCTATAGCTTCCTTATGCTCCCTTAAAACCCGTAGCAGCTTATCCTCCTCCGTGGGTGATAATTTGGATGAGATTATCACTGGTAACGTCTCTTTTTCACCTAGAAAGGCATACTTTAAATGCTCGGGCAGGGGTTTCAACTCCACTTCAGGTGCCTGCACGATAGAAGGTAATAGCTTTAGGTGTGGTTCAGGCACAAATATAGGAGCAACATCATACCTTAGAGGACTTTGGCCTAGTGAATGCAAGGCTCCAACCATTCTTTGCAAACTGATGCCTAACTCCATTTCACAGGTTGCTTCCAGATCCAAATGTTTGGTGATTGCTACTTCCAATTCATCCCTACCATTAATCTCAAATATTTCTTGCACCAAAGGGTCAATTATACTCACAGCAAAAACAGCATTAGAATGACACGGATATTTCATGGCCTCAAATATACTGAAATGAATTATTTCTCCATCAAATTCCATCGTTAGGGTGCCCTCACTAACATCAATTTTTGTACGAACCGTGCTCAAGAAGGGCCTCCCCAACAAAATTGGTGATGGATTTGGAGAACGTTCATCACCCATATCAAGAATATAAAAATCAGCAGGGAACACTAAGTTGTTCACTTGTACCAACACATCTTCTATCACCCCATCAGGATAAGCATTAGTCCTATCAGCCAATTGAATTATAATGCCAGTTTCCTTTAAGGGACCCAAATTTAGAGAAACATAAATAGCGTTGGGCATCACATTTATAGAGGCTTCTAAATCTAACATGGCATTCCTAATGCTAGTGTTCCCTATTTTACAAGGAATAGTGAACATACCTGGGTCTCCGCACTTGGGTGGAAGTTTTCTTTGAAGCACTGCGGATACGTTCTCTCCCACAATTATCCTTTCATCTCCCCTCAATTTCTTCCTATTGATGCATAGGTCCTTCAAAAATTTGGCATACCGGGGTACTTGCTTAATTGCGTCAAGCAAGGGGATATTTATCTCCACCTTTCTAAACATCTCCAGAATTTCCTTTTCCTTGTCTTGCTTTTTAGGCCTTTCCAACCTGCTAGGAAAAGGTGGTGGGTTAGGCTTAACTGGAACCACCGGGTTACGTATTACCTCTTTATTTGTGCCGGGAGTTCCTTCTTCCTCAAGCTCCTTCTCAATGCGATCCTCATTCTTGTCCTTCGGAGCCACTGGTGCTGGTCCTTCAACCTCTTTCCCACTTCTGAGGGTCATTGCACTTACATTCTTGGGATTCACCTCAGGTTGGGATGGAAGTTTTCCCTTCCCCTGGGAGTCTAGTCGGTTGACAATTGAGGCTAATTGACTCATCTGATTTTCCAAATTTTGCATACGTGCTTTCATCTCTTGATTGCTGGCCTCAGTGTCCTGTTGAAATTTCATAGTATTAGAGGCTATGGTTTTAACCATGTCTTCTAGGGACATACCTGAGGCAGAGGAGGGTTGATTCCTTGTTTGATATTGTTGCTGGAAGCCCTGCTGTCTATTGGGGATGAAATTTTGTTGCTTATTTCCCCCATAGCTCAGATTTGGATGATCCCTCCAACCCGGATTGTATGAGTTGGAATAGAGGTCATACTGTCTACGTGGCATGGGCATGTTACCAGCCATGTGTGCTTGCTCAGTTCCCTCCTCTTGCAACTGTGGGCATGAGTCCGCGGTATGACCAATATTCGTACAAATCCCACACACTTTGGCCTGCTGTACATTTCCTACAGCTATCTGTCGAACAAATGAGGTTAATTCGGATAACTGCTGTTGGATTGAAGATGAACTTACCTCGTTGACCTTTCTCGTAGGAACATCTGCTCTCGTACCAAACTGTTGGCAGTTCTTTGCCATTCGTTCGATTAGGTCCCATGCCTCTTGGGTAGTCTTATTCACCAGTGCACCACCATTTGCTGCATCAATGATATTTCTATCATTCATCAGTAGTCCCTCGTAGAAATACTGAATCAGCAGTTGATCACTTATTTGGTGATGCGGGCATCGGGTACGCAGCCTGGTGAACCTCTCCCAATATTCATACAAGGATTCCCCGTGAAATTGCTTGATGCCACATATTTCCTTTCGCAAACTAGCAGCTCTGGATGCAGGGAAATATTTTTCAAAAAATTTTTTCTGCATGGTACAAATCCCACATACCAGAATTAATTAGTTGGCAAAAATTACTGAATAGTAGACAGTGGCAAGCAGGGTCGTCTCCTCAGGGACTGGAGATATCTGTCTCTTTTAAAGTCCAATTGATAAGGGGGGATTTCACCGGAATGAAACTAAAAACAATTAAACAATTTTAACTAAAAATGAATAAATAACTAGCACAAATATAGCAGGAATTTAATCAGGAATAAATAAATTCTAGCCAAGGATGCAACTATTCAGGCACAGTCCATTTATCCGATCATTGATGCAAGAGATGTTCACTTAATTTATTAATAGACTAGTTATAGCCATCGAGGAGCTCTAATAACCAATTTTTCCTTATTTTATAGATGACCAAGGTACGACCATTAATCACCCCTATCCAGAAAAGTACTCCTAGGTACGACCGTAGGAATTAATTTTCCAATTGCATTAATAACCAGAAAAACCTAGCCCTAATCAATAACACGCTACGAGGGCTATTTAAATTAGATTGCACGTTCCCCTAATGTGTAAACACACCAGTTGCCACTAATATTAATCAATCAAACAATTACGGATTTAATTGACTAAATTGGCACGAGATTAATAAATCACATTGAACATCGGGCCCTTGACATCCAATTAATAAAATAATCCCATGAAAATTCAAGCAGACAACGTGCAAATATTAATAAATAAAGGAACACGTGAAAACTAATTAGATCTCACAGATTTTCGGGACTGCGCCGTCGAGTTGACCCTTGACTAGATGGAAGACTTAGCCACGCCGCATAATTAAATCACCACACGAATTAATAGATTGCAAAGGCATTGCGTTTTCTATTAAGAAGTAAGGAATAAAAGGTGTTTTTCCCGTTGGGGAATATTGTCGAACACCTGGCGTGCGTCAGAGGCCAGTCAGGAGAAAGAAAGAAAAACTAAAGACTAGGCTAAAAACTAAACTAAAAGGTGGTGTCTTCCTTCCCTACGTTATCCCTATTTAAGAAACAAAAGAAAGATAGACTAAAGCTATCTAGGTGGTCCCCACACATGTGGACAAAGCCTCCAAAGTACTTCTTCTTCCAAGTCTCTCTACGTTGCTTTCTTTGAAGAGCCCAAATGACTAAATGCCTTCCACTAACTTGTGGTCCCCCACCAATTCAAGGGCCCAAGAACTGAAGCCCTTAGAAGTCTCCAATTTTTCATAAAGTCCCTCCTTTTTGATAGTTTTCTGCTTCATTCCTGAAATTAAGTCCAGATACCAAATATGAGTAAATATCAGCAATTAACACAATATTTATCAGGGATAAAAGGGGAAATTAATAATAAAATTACTAACAAATTATACCCTATCAAACTCTTTGCAGCTTTCAACATTAATTGATATTCAGTTATCTCATCTCTTCTATAAGTCTCAGGTTGCTTACTAGCTTTTCCTTTTATTTCATTGAGTTCTCGTTTACTCTTTCCTTTCTACTGCTTACTACATTTGTATCAAATCATATCATGAAATAGCTACAATCACCATCATCAATTTACGGTTTCCATCCAATTTTGCAGCAGTACTTTACTATCCTAGAGTTGGAAATGGATGTGAAAAGCAAGATTTTGATCATTGGGGGCACTGGAAACATCGGGAAATATTTAGTGGAGGCGAGCGCAAAAGCAGGGCACCCAACGTTTGCACTGGTCCGAGAAAGCACAATTTCATATCCTAAAAGGGCAGCCATCATAGAGAGCTTCAACAGTTTGGGAGTTGTGTTGTTATTTCTTTCTTAGTTGTCTGAATACTGTTTCAATTTTTTTCAAAAAATTCTAGAAACTGACATGTATGTATGGACTGGACAGGGAGATCTACACAATCATCAGTAGTTGGTAAATGCAATCAAACAAGTTGATATATGACAGGGTGTCGAAGCCTGTGCAATAATAAAACCTGCTCAAACTAAAAGTAATTTCTGTAGATAGCGGTGAGCAGGGTCGAATCCACAGGGATTGGGAGTAATTGTTCCTTTCCAAATTCACAGTGACAAGGGGGGTGTTTTATATCAGGAGTGACAATTTAAACAATTCAACTAAAAGTAAAATGATAAAAATAAAATAGCCAACTAGAAATTAAATAACAATTTACTAAAATCTAATGAGTGATAATTAAGGATCTAGCCAAGGAATAACTTCAGCAATGGTTCACCTAATTGATCATCGATACGAAGGCAATTCCAATTATTTATCAATAAATAGGTTATAACTCCCAAACAAGCGATGGCAGTCAACCCCTCCTTACTGTGTCGGTGATCAAGGTACGCCCGTTAATCACTGCTCTAATTGAGAAATAATCCTAGGTACGCCCGTAGAATTTAATTCCCCAATTGCCTTACGTATTAGAGGAGCCCTATTCTAACCAAATAACGCACTACCAGGGTTATTTTAGATTAGTCCGCGTATTCCCCTGACACAAATCTAATCATGCCAGTTGTCACTATTTTGAGGTAATAAAACAATTACGGATTTAACACCTCAATTGACAATAGATTATTAAATTAACTAATTATCCGGATCCAAAACAATCAATTAATTAAACAACCATAAGCACTGCAATCAGGGAATATGCAAATACCAATAAATAAGAGAAAAAGATAAAATTAAATCGATCTCACAACTTTAGGCGACCCAAAGCATCCGTTGTCCCTTGACTAGAATTGGAAACTTAGTTCATAATTGATGAACTAAACCCACCAGAAATTGTAAAGAGAGCCGCAGCCATTGTCCCTTGAAATTGGGGAAATTCAATTCGGTTCCAATGTTTGAAAAGATAGCAAAGCTACAGCAATTGATTCTATGGTTTCTACTTGTCCAATCATACGAGAAGGAAAAGGAAAAGCTACTTGGATCCCACAAGGAAAAGTCAAAAGACTAAGCTAAAGAGTTGTCTGCCATTGTTTGCTCTATTCCTATCTAATGTCCTCTTTTGAGAAGCTCTGCGCGGCGGCTCTCCTTCCGCAGAGGAAGAAGAAGACCCCCTTTTTTCCTGCACAATTTTCCTATATAAAGTAGTGCTCCTTGCGGCGGCTCCTGTGCGGAAAAATGAAGACTTCGGCCCAATTTGCCCAACAAGGGCTCACGTTTTGTTGTTCCAAAAATGCCCCTAGGACAAGCTCTATCATCTGGACTCTTTTCTTGCCAAATTAGCACCTGTTATTATATTTTCGTTCTACTCCCTGAAATAAATGCAAAATACTAAAAGTGAGTAGAATCCCGCAATTAATTCACATCAAGTCAGGTAATAGGGGAAATTAATTATAAAATAAATGATAAAATTGCAACCTATCAATATAGTGATCTCTGCAGTTGGAGGAGATTTGGTAGCTCATCAAGTTAAGATTATTGCAGCAATTAAAGAAGCTGGTAACATCAAAGTAAACACAATACAGCGTTACGAATCCTTTCTTGATTTTTATCTTTTGCGTGTATCCCTTTGTGAGTTGTGACTTTCATATTCCTAAAGAAGGACCTGTATTTGGTTTCAGAGATTTTTACCTTCTGAATTTGGGGTTGATGTGGATCGTGTGCATGTTGAGCCTGCTGCTAGCTTATGCAGGACCAAGGATGAGATCTGCAGAGCTATTGAGGCAGAAGGGATACCTTACATAGTATCTAACGGATTTGCTGGTTACTTGAATTATATCCTCAACAACTTTGGAGACTAGCTCTGCAAGTCCTCCCAGAGACAAAATTGTGATTCTTGGTGATGGAAATCCGAAAGGTATCCGAAAGAAGCTTGTCTGCTGCATTTCTTGATTGGTTTAGTATCATGTTTTAGAGTTCATCGTTCTTAATGTTTTCTTCAATTTTATGTTTCGCTGCAGTCGTTTTCACCAAGGAAGAAGACATTGCTGCATACACCATCAAAGCAGCAGATGACGTTTCTCCACCCTTGTTCAACAGCTTGCATGAGAGTGGTGTTTCTCCACAGTCGCGATTTTATTTAGATTTCATTTTTTTTTATATAAATTTTGGGATTGTATGTTATATAAAAAGATCAACAAGAAACATGTTTGGAGGTTGTAACCTATTTGTTTAGGAATTAAGATTTCTTCACCGAAACAAAAAAGAATATGTCACTACTACGCTATTAAAGTCATGATTAAGCTTGATCCCCAGGCTTGATTAGCATGCTCCCCAGCTTTGATCTCAAGTCACTCATCTAGTTCCTCGTTAGCAGAAAAACCATGTTCCTTTGGTATACTAAACAGCAAATGATCAAACATCTGAGTTCATCAATTTCCCAAATGCCAACCATGAATATGTGCAATTTCAGAACTGAACTCCAAAAACCTTCCTCACCACGGACCACTACATATGCACATCTACTTTTGATCGAGGGAATACTACATCAATTGCGTCAATATAGAAATGAACATGCTGCTCTACCTCGAGTTCAAGACTTTTGTCTAATTCAATGTTGGGAACAAAACAAGATTCCTTCTTCATCTCCTTCCTATAAAGAAGTATCATAGAATGCTCCTCCTCAAGCGGTGAAGTGGTGAACACACTCAACCTAGCACAATGCGGTGGTTTTTGCCCCGCCATTGCGAGCCAAAGGGTAGCAAACTTATTTGGGCCAATTCACTGTGGCGGCATTGGACTATGACCATGATATTGAGGAGGAAAAAAATGGTCAGGCAACCCCTCAACTTTACCACAGAATGGAGCATGTCCTTGAAATAAACTCTTTGTAAAATACATGATAGGCAAAAACACTAATGCCGAAAGTTGTGAACAAGTAATTCCCTTCCACACAAAAGGGATAATAATGAACCACTCACGATCGTCAACAAACCTTGAACACTTTGTCAACCTCCGCATCGTAACACACAAGAACAACTTGATCCCCATCACCAATAGGAAATAGGACGTAGTGCTGAGAGTCAAATTTTTTATCCAAGGGAGGGAGGGTGAGATACTTCAATGGGAGGTTCACTAACAGGAAATTTACAACTCAGAGGATGCCGCTATGGTTGGCTAATGATTGATCCAAATACTTGCCCCATGGATTGCCTACCTCATTTCCTAACGACATAGATTCTACTACCCCTGATTTTTGAATCACCCGTTCTCAAGCTTGGAAGGGCTTGGAGGTGCCGTAAAAGTATACCGTGCAATCCTCTTCATCATCAGGCTTCATGACATAATTAGAACCATCTTCAGTAGGGTGAAAATAGAATCCTCCTAAACCATAAATTAGGGATCCACAGGAACCAAAACTCACCTCTAAGCCTAAAGCTGGCATTTGGTTCTCGAGTTTCCGAGCGCAGAGTTTACCACCACCACCACCAGCCTGTGATAAGTTGACTACATACCAAACCAACTCAAATTCTCTGCCAAACCGACTACATACCAAAATTGGTACATAATTTAAGTTCTTTGTTTTTTTTTTTCTGGTCAAATTTATGTTTTAATCCTCCGCGAATAGAAGAAGCACAATCATATTTTGTTAGCTTTCCAAGTTAAATTGCTTTTATATTTATAAATTTTTTTTCTTATGGTACAAAATATTGCATATCTTCTATATATTGTTTCTGTTTTATTTTCAAGGGCAAATTCCATTTTACCCCCCTGTGGTTTAGCGTTTTTTCATATAACCCCCCTATGGTTTCAAAAGCTATACATAACCCCCTTATGGTTTGGACTAAAGTGTCAAAGTAACGGAAATAGTCACTCGTAACGGCGTCACCTAGAATGTCAAAAATACCCTTATGTAAGGTTGAAATTTATGTATTAACCAAGGGGGGTTATGTGTATATTTTGAAAATCATAAGGGGGTTATATGGTAAAGTATTAAACCATAAGGGGGTTATATGGTAAAATATAAAAATCATAGGGGGTTAATGTGTTATGTATTTATAAGGGTAATTTCGACATTTTTAGAAGTTCCGTTACGAGTGACTATTTCCGTTACTTTGACACTTTAATCCAAACCATGAGGGGGTTATGTATAGCTTTTGAAACCATAGGAGGGTTATGTAAAAAAAGGGTAAACCACAGGGGGGTAAAATGTAATTTACCCTATTTTCAAAGAAAACAATGCAAAGCTTCCGTATAATTAAGGTGAATTTTTCCTTTACCCGTATGAGATAAGTACTCAAGCTTAAGCTGACTATGTATCCATATGCCTCTTCAAATTCAAAGAAAATAGTAACTCATTCATATATACACACTGGAAAGCTATAGGTGATAAAGAACTTAACCAGTGTTGCATTGTGGATGACGAAACATGTCATTTACTCAAGAAGGCACAGCAGACTTAAACGGAGTCACTTGATTGAACCAAGTGACAAATGACAGAGTGTGAGCAAAGCAAGGTGAATAAGACATGTAAACAAGGAATAAACCATATTAATCTGTGACCTAGCAATGCACCAATTACAAATAGATGGGTGAAGTGGAAGATCATAAGCAAAAAAATTTAAAGCCAGCAACTAGACTTAGATGTTAATAACCTATTGGCAGGATAATTGACATCTTATCCTTCTGTTTGTCCGCCAACTGAATCTTAATCAAGTTTAGAACCCAAAAATGACAAACGTTTTTCCTAAACTAAGTTCAACAGATGGAAACAGTGTTTGACTGCATTCTTTTGCCATTTTTCTCACAAATGAAGGCCATTAACATTACACTTCATTTCCATACATTTATCACATTTAAAACGGAAAACAACTTTAGTTTGTTTGTTTTTTCCCCTTCCCTTAATACCTAATGCATTTGAACAACAGAACATGCCTGCACCTACCTTCTGCATTGCTCACTCAGTTCTCCAAACTTCATGAATTTTATCTATTATTAGTCGCCATTCCATTTGCTGTTTACTTATGCTTAATCATTCAAACATCTATTCCATAACATTGCTACTCTTCATCTTAAACCAAAACAATTACAGCTGCATACACATTATACCGGTAATTCAAGCCCGCTATGGTCTTATTCACTTACAAATACCCCAAGTTCCCAACCTTGCCCAGAATTTAAGAATCCCATAAAACCAAGTTCACTAAACCAATTTAACGGTCCTGATTCTCAAGTCAGCATGAATTTTCTTTATGTCTAAAATTTCCTTATTTTGACATTATTCCCGAGAACTGACAAGAAACAAAACCAGCAGAATTCATTACCTTTTCAAGAATTGACATGGCTTCTTTTGTTGCACTCTTCTCCCTCCCTACATAAACAAAGGAAGCAGTTTAATCAATTCACCACACTACCCAGACTAACCCAAACAATGAAATTGAAAATTTTCAAAAACCCAGATGCAAATTACATAAAAAAATGCGAATAAAGCACAAAACTAACAAAACAGAAGAGTAGAAAAGAACATAACTTTCTGCACAGGAGATGAGAAGAGAGGCCTTACTAACGGGGCAGGTGATGAGGAAGCCGGAGTGGGACTGATTGAGGGGAGAAGAAGGGGCGTTGTAATCAAAACGAGGAATGCTGCACCAGGACTTCAGCTCCTACTTGGTTTTCAGTTCCAATTTCATTGCTTCTTCTGCCAATTCTTTTGCTTTTTCTTCTGTTTTCGTTGTCCCGAGTATTATTGAGTTAGAACAGTAGTATCGTCACAGAGGTCCATAACACTAGTTTGGGAGTTGAGATTCCAACGGAATCGAACAGAGAGTGGATTTTATTACGTTAGGGACATTCAACGAAAAGAGAGTGGAAAAGAAAAGAGAAGAAACAAACGGATCTTGAAGGATCTCAAGCGCTGCTACAGTGCATTATTATTATTTTTTTTTTTCTGACCAAAAACCGGCGGAAAGCAAAGGAAAACTGATGGAAGCTTATAAAACTTTTTTAAATTACCAAAATCACAAAACTATTTTATGAAATTTTATTGGTATATATATATATATATCCAAAATCACGAACAATGTTAAAATCTCCGCTTCCTTTCTATTCTTTTCTTTTCTTTTCTTTTATAACTTAACATTTCTCATCTTTTCTTTTCTAAGCTAAATATCCAAACTAGCTATAAATATTATAGACGTCTCTTGTACTTAATAATACTACTATTTTTTTTAATATTTCCATAATAGTGCTCTAATATTATAGTAATTTGCACAAGAGTTTATTATTAGTTTTAACCTAAAACTAGCTATTGATGTTTCATTTGATCAAAACAAAACAACGGCAGCCTTTTATACAACCTACCTGGTGATTCATTCGATCAAAAAAACTTATATCTGAATGGCATTAGACTTTGAATTTTTTTTTTTTTGTTTTTCGTATCTCATTAATGGTCTAATTTTTCCCATTAGAATTTGAATACATTGAGAATTAACACCAAAAGTTGTACTGAAGACATTAATAACTTTGAACAAAAATTCTAGTTTGTGCATCTTCTCAAGCAATTCCCTGGATCGTCTTTTTCAAATATATACGCACTTCGCTCAGCAATTCTACAAACCTGTTTGTCAAAAGAATAATTACATTTACTTTTCATTTGAGATACAAATGATTGAATATAATATGATTGTTAGGGGAGAAGGCAAAATCAAAACAAATGAGTTGAATCTATATAAACCATCAAAATTCAATCTAAGGAAAGGAAATACTCAAACTTGGAAAAAGGTTCAGTATCCCCTTTGTCATTAGGAGTTTGATTGTATTTGGGAGCAACTCTCCTACACCACAAATAAAAACAAAATTTTTATGCAAATTTTCCATTTACAACATGAATCTAAGAAAGCTCTAGTGACAAGTAAACTACTAATATGTTGTACTCTTACTAATGGTAAAGAAACAAAACTTTGAGATCAATTTCTATGGATGAACACGATGATAAATGAGTTAAATGACCAAATGCGAGACAAAACTTTGAGCATCAGTTTCTATGGACGAATATGATGACTGATAAGATGAGGCCACGTGTTGAGAACAAGAAAATGCCGGATTATCCTTATTTGGCAGCATTATATCCTGTTTGTATTTTAAATAAAAAAAAATTTTAAGTCTGAAAACAATAATAGTCATAAATAAAATGCTAAAACTCAAGCATATTAACCATCAAATTTGGTAAATTTGAGTAAATTTCCAAAGTAGGATAAAATGCCGAGGTAGCTACTTTTTTTACTGAAGCACTTGATTTCTAATTTACATATGACAAGAATCAAACAAGGTTAGCCGTGTAAAAACTATGTTAATTTATTTCTTAAAAAAGTAACATTGCTCAACTAAATATTAGTGCTTGGTCTTTCGGGATTGTGATAAAGGAGAATTAAAGAGGTCCCATTGTTCAAGACAACAAGAATTAAGTGGTCTTTTCAGCAATTATATTATGTCACCGGAGACACGAGTTGCAAGTTGGCTTACTAATGCAATGTGTGGGATAGGTTGTCGTAACTTCCAATGGTCATGTTTTCCATTGAGTTAATGGATTGTAATTTGTATGGCAAATGAGATTTATATTTATTTTCCCCCCTCTTTTTTTAGGTACAAATGAGATTTTACAACCTAATTCTTCCACTTACTTAGTTTGCTAAAATGTAATTTAAACTAAATGATTTAGTCCTTCCAACCAAAATTCTACCCAACAGAATTTTTCTACATATTACTGTTCTCACAATTCATAAAATCATTTTAACAATTGAATCTATTAACATGTGTCAGTTGATTTGGATATCAAAAGTGAAAAAAAAAAGAGAAAAAAAATCACATGTGTGCACAAAAAATAAAACAAAAAAGGTGTAGATTTTTCTTTTACAAACCGGGTGAATTGTAGTTTTAATCTCCAATTTTAGCATATGTGCTAATTAGTCTCTCATGTTCGGCCAAATATATTTGGTTCTCAAGATTTCTGATATTAGGTGCATTAAGGACGTTTGACGAAAATTCAATAATGACTAAGGGTTAAAATCAAATTACCACTATTTAATAGTTTTGACTTTGCTCTTTTAGTCCCTATTATTTGAAATTTTAATTATTTTGTCGCTTAAGTTTTCATTAGTGATATTGAGCGTATTTGGATAAAATGCGCAATTGTCTTAAATGGGTACTAGCGATTCTAATTAAACTTTTTATTTTTTATTTCATTTATTCATGTCACTAATGTCTCATGTACTTCTTCCTTTTTGCATAATCAGTCTCAAATTTTGTATAATATACGAAACCATTGTTTTATACTATTAGTAATTAATTGATAATTAACCATACTGAGTAAAAACACCTCATATTGGTATTTATGTTACTAGTTTTTATAATTACAATTCCTAACTCTAACAATAAGAACGCTATGCGCAATTCAAGCAAGAACTTGTGTAGTAGACTAGTTTGACTGCTAATAAATTTTATATTAATACTAGAATTCTCCTTTCTTTTCATTTTATATATTATGTATATCTATTGTCATCCGATTGTAACTTATTCAAAAAAAAATAAAACTCTTTAAGTTTAACGATGCTATTGCGTTGACATAAAGTGTTTTTATGAAATTTTATAGGGATTTATGAAGGCATTTGCCATATCTTTAATTCAATTCACTTTTTTTTTTCCATTTTCAAGCCCCTGGCTATAACTACTTGAAACTATAGGGACCATATTGATCAAAATTTCAAACATTAGGAACTAAAAATGTAAAGTCAAAAAAAAAAATTGGAGAATAAATTTATTTTGGCTAAAGCATTCGGAATCAGTTTGATACACAAGTCAAACATTGAGTACCAAAACCGCGTTTCTCCCTTTGGAAAAATTTGAGTAGCAGTCATAGAAAGATTTAAAAATTCCTAAAATATGAATTATATAGATGGGTGCGGCCTGTGGGTAGGGAAGGCCACTTGCAAAAATAAATGGGAAACTTTTGACCATGGCCCATGGAGACTATTGAATTGTCCGTTGCACTCTGGAAAGCATTATTGGAAGAGACAGCATCACAAAAAGCAGCAATAAGGTACCTTCCTTCCTTTTTCTATTGATCATTTGCCGCTGTCAAGTGACTCAAGTCTTGAGAAATTTGATTGAGCATCATGGCAGAGAGTGTTGTAGGTTTTTTGATTAAACACCTCTCAACCTTGCTTTCCCAAGAGATCACACTTTTGGGGGGGCTTAAATCAGATGTTCAATTCATCAAAGATGAACTCGGGAGCATAAAGACTTTCCTCAAAGAAGCTGAAGCAAAGGAAGACAATGATTCTCAACTCCAAGAATAGCTAAAGCAGGTTCGAGAAGTTGCTTATGATACAGAGGATGTTCTCGATGATTTTACCTTCCGCTTTGCTCGTCGCTACAAGGATGGATTCTGTGGTAAGGTTGGAAAGATCTATAACTCAATAAAGAATTTGAAAGCTCGCCATCAAATTTCTTTGGAGATAAAAGACATCAAGGGCAGAGTTGGAGAGATTTCAGCAAGGCATCAGAGGTACCAGTCCCTATATGGTACTCAAGAAAGAGGCTTCAGCACTTCTCGTCAGGTGAATGCTGATTTTGATATTCGTGCTCAATCACTCCTCATTGAAGAAGCTCGACTTGTTGGGATTGATAAGCCAAAAGCAGAGCTCATCTCAAAAATCCTTGATGACCATTCCCAATTGAAAGTAGTTTCGGTTGTGGGAATGGGGGGACTCGGGAAGACTACCCTGGCGAAAAAAGTCTACGATGACGCTGCAGTGAAAAAACAATTTCAGAGCCATGCCTGGATAACTGTTTCTCAAAATTTTCAGTTGAATGACATCATCAAGAACCTGATCCAACAGTTGTTCAATGAAATCAGACAGCTGGTCCCTCGCCAAGTGGAATCCATGGATGTTCTTATGCTGAGTGAATTTGTCAAAGACTTCCTCCAGGAAAAAAGGTACATTCTTGTCCTTGATGATGTGTGGAGTATAGATGCCTGGGAAGCTATCAAATGTGTATTGCCTGACTGTAATATCACTAGTCGTGTTGTATTGACAACACGAATAGCTGATGTAGCTTCTGCGTCCTGTTTAGGATCACTTGACTTCTTCTATAAGATGAAACCTCTTACTGATAAAGAGTAATGACTGTCCTCCAAATCTAGAAGAAGTTGCTAAAAAAATATTGAAAAAATGTGAGGGCCTACCACTTGCAATTGTTGCAGTAGGTGGTGTTTTGGCTCTTAAGGACAAGGAAAAGACAGATGAATGGGAGATGATTCTTCATGATTTTGGTGGTGAGGCAGATGGCAGTGGTAAGCTTGACAGAATCAAAAGGGTACTCTTACTTAGCTACAATGATTTGCCTCACTATCTTAAAATCTGCCTATTATACCTAAGCATCTACCCTGAAGATTATCCAATTGATGTAGATGATATAATTCTGAAATGGATTGCACTAGGATTTGTAGAAGAGAAAGAAAGAATAACATCCACTGATATTGCTATGAGATATATGAAAGAACTCATCAACAGAAGCTTAATCCAAGTTAAATCCTCATTTGCCGAAGGCAGATTGGTTACATGTGGTCTTCATGATTTTCTGCGTGAAATCATTGTTTCAAAATCTAAAGAGCAGGACTTCACGACTGTAGCGACCAGATATTACACAAGATGGCCTAAAAATGTTCGACACCTAGCAATCCACAACTTCACTAATGATCCACAAGAATTTAGCAGCTTAAAGTGTCTTCGGTCTGTGGTAATATTTGGATATGAAGATCCTCTCACAACTACATTTTTATCCGAGTTCTTAAGTGGTGATCCCAAGTTGCTAAAGGTGTTGGATTTGCATGGAGCTGAATTGGACAGCATTCCAAAGCAAGTCTTCAAACTATTTCATCTCAGGTATCTTAATCTTGCAAGAACTGGAGTTAAAATTATTCCCAAATCTATTGGGAAGCTTCAGAACCTTGAAGCTATAAATCTGGAAGGAACCAATGTAACAGAGTTGCCTGTGGAAATTCTAAATCTAAGAAAACTCCGTTCTCTTAGCTTTGGCGGATGGGGAGATTATTCAAATGAGTATGCAATTTGGGGCTGTAAATGTCCATTTGGAATTGGAAAGCTTATTTGCTTGGAAAATCTGACTAATATAGAAGCAGATAGTGATAAAATAGCAAGGGAGATTGGAAAGCTCATACAGCTGCGGCGATTATCCATTACAAAGCTGAGAAGAGATGGACAGGAGTTGCTCTCCTCCCTCTTGAGGTTGACCAACCTTCGAGAGTTGGTCATCTCTTGTATTAAAGAAGATGAAACCCTTGATCTCCAACATTCCGTCTTTCCAAAACATGAATTCCTCGTACGTCTGAAATTGAAGGGCCGTTTAGAGAGAGTACCGCAATGGGTGACATCACTTCAATCCTTGAGAACCTTAATGTTGTTTAACAGTAGGTTGAGAGAAGATGAGAATATAACAGGCTCCCTCGGACATTTGCCCAATCTGGTATTACTTACTCTCTATTGTGCTTATGAAGGGGAGACATTATGTTTCAAGGTTGGAGGATTTCGAAAACTCCAGCGCTTAGAGCTAATGCAATTGAAAAGGCTGAAATGGGTGACAGTGGAAGAGGAATCAATGCCTAGTCTCAAAAATCTAATGGATTGTAATTTGTATGCCAAATGAGATTTATATTTATTTTTCCCCCTCTTTTTTTTGGGTACAAATGAGGTTTTATAACCTAATTCTTCCACTTACTTAGTTTACTAAAATGTAATTTAAACTAAATGATTTAGTCCTTCCACCAAAATTCTACCTAACAGAATTTTCCTACATATTACTGTCCTCACAATTCATAAAATCATTTTAACAATTGAATCTATTAACATATGTCAGTTGGTTTGGACCATTGCGTGATATCGAAAGTTAAAAAAAAAAAAGAAAAAAAATCAGATGTGTGCACAAAAAATAAAACAAAAAGGTGTAGATTTTTCTTTTACAAACGAGTGAATTGTAGTTTTAGTCTCCAATTTTTAGCATATGTGCTAATTAGTCTCTCATGTTCGGCCAAATATATTTGGTTCTCAAAATTTCTGATATTAGGTGCATTAGGGACATTTGACGAAAATTCAATAATAACTAAGGGTTAAAATCAAATTATCACTATGTAATAGTTTTGACTTTGCTCTTTTAGTCCCTATTATTTGAAATTTTAATCATTTTAGTTGCTTAAGTTTTCATTAGTGATATTGAGCGTGTTTGGATAAAATAAGATGTGAATTACAGCGCAATTGTCTTAAATGGGTACTAGCGATTCTAATTAAACTTTTTATTTTTTATTTCATTTATTCATGTCACTAATATCTCATATACTTCTTCCTTTTGCATAATCGGTCTCAAATTTGGTATAATATACGTAACTATTGTTTTATACTATTAGTAATTAATTGATAATTAACCATAATGAGTAAAAGCACTTCATTTTGGTATTTATGTTACTAGTTTTTATAATTACAATTCCTAACTCTAACAAATTAAGAACGATATGCACAATTCATGCAAGAACTTGTGTGGTAGACTAGTGTGAATGCTAATAAATTTTATATTAATACTAGAATTCTCCTTTTCTTTTTAATTTATATATTATGTATATATATTGTCATCCGATTGTAACTTAGTCAAAAAAAAAATAAAACTCTTTAAGTTCAACGATGCTATTGTGTTGACATAATGTGTTTTTATGAAATTTTATAGGGATTTATGAAGGCATTTGCCATATCTTTAATTCAATTCACTTTTTTTTTTCATTTTAAAGCCCTGGCTATAACTACTTGAAACTAAAGGGACCATATTGATCGAAACTTCAAACATTAGGAATTAAAAATGCAAAATCCAAATCAGAAAATTTGGAGAACAGATTTATTTTGGCTAAAACATACGGGACCGGTTTGATATACAAGTCAAACATTGAGTATCAAAACCGTGTTTCTCCCTTTGGAAAAATTTGAGTAGTAGTAATAGAAAGATTTAAAATTGTTAAAGAGATAGAAGTTTTGGCAAATTCTTATATTCCTAAAATATAATAAAGCACATGTCATAATCAAAATTACCAAATTAACCTATCGAACCAAGCAAACTCCCACTCCAATCATCGGATCCCCAAATTCCCTTTCTTACTCATTTTGAGAGGGAATTGAATTAGCACCAAAATCTGAGGCAATCCTTCCCTTCTTTTGATTTAAATGAAATTAAATTTAAACCTATAGGTTGCTACTATATTCTTTTGTACCCAAACAGCCTTTTGACCTTTACCCAAAGAACTACAAGTTATTTTCACCTTGATTAGAATTATTTCAAGTAATCATGAAAGTCAGGGCACATGATCCATTTTGTTGTCCAGGTTCTATTTTTCTTTTTTAGTTTTTTTATTCTAATCATAAAAAATGTTCATAATCGCAATAATACTATGATTGATCATGGAAGTATATTGCTTGGATTGCATTTTTTAAAAGGTTTTTTTTTTTTAAGAAACAAATTACTGTAACACTTTTTTAGATGTGATGTATATGATTTAAAAAGGTCATTGAAAAATGTGTTAAAGAAATATTCCCAAAAAGCATGAAATTTTTGTCCAAAGAATGGCAATCCAAAAAAAAAGCTAGTATATTGGCATACTACTGCAAATTGACCCCTTTTCTACAAATATATATTTTTTATAACTTCAATATCCAAAAAAAGATCTCTAATTAAAATATTGAATTGTTATGTTCAAACTTGTAACATATATGCTTCTAATAAAACAAAAAAAAATAATGAAAAAGATCAATTTTTAAAATTATTACCTATGGAACATAGAAGCAATTGATAAAATTCTGGAATTCTTCCAAACTTGTGGTTTTCAAATATCATTGATTTCCTTCAGTTTCATTTGATCAAGTAGGCCCCTGCAATTTTAATCTTTTGCCATTGCTAGAAAATGTACAATGGTGGGGAAATAATGGTTTTGGTAGCGAAGAAAAAGGCAAAGGAACTATTTTATGGCAACTGTGAAGCCTTAGGGTAATTACAGTAACTAATCAATAGACAAAACTGATTAATGGACACAACTGATTAATGGACAAAACTGAAGGTAAAAAGAAGAAGAAAGAGCGTGTGAGACCTTTTTTCTGGGGAATGCTAATATTATTTGCCTTTTGAAAGCTCAAATTTTCTTACTTTCAACTTTTCTCCTCTCATTTATTGCTATTGAGAGAAATCCAATAGGCACCGCTTTATTACACAGTATGAAGGGTTGTTTTTAGGTACTTCTTATTGTTTGCATTGTAAGTATTGAACCTGTAGTGAAAACTCTACTGGATTTTGATTAGTTGGGATTTATAATGTGTTCATGCATTCTTGGTTCTTGGGTTTCTATCTGTGCTACATAAGTCATGATTCTGATAAGAAGATTTAATTTGATTACTTTTGAGGCTATAGGTACGCAAGTTTTAGTAGGGTTTATTGAAGAAGTCTTTTCTTTTTAATTGAGATTGGTAGTTCAGAAAATTGATGAAAAGAACTTAAGCCTAACACAAATAGAAGTTATTCAAACATTTCTCTTCTTTCCATTTCTAAATGAAGTTCTTTCTTCGCATAAAAAAAATAAAAAAAAGTTCAAGAAGGATGTTTACGATTATTTAAAAAATCAATTCAAAAGGTTTATTCTTTTGAGAAACTCAAAGAAAAGATGGTGAAACAAGGAAGAAATGCAGTTTTGATCACTAATGTTTAGCTTGCGCGAAAATGATCCTTAATATTTTGACCAAAAAAAAAAAATCTTCTCCCTAAAGTTTGTGGTTTTAGGCAAATATAGAACAATTGACGAAAAATTCCAATAACTGACGGCCAAAATCAAATTGTTTTAATCCATTGACAGGCATAACTAACCCATGACCACAATCTCATCGTCCGTTTCTTCAAAAGCATCTTCATTCAATTTTTTTTCTTTTAATCTTTAGCAACATGTTGGTCAATGTCATCATTATTTTGCAGATTCTGTGCCTAAAAACTCAAATGCTAAACACTGTTAGAAATTGTATGAAGTTACAAGCATTGCTCATTTTAGAGTTGGAAGCCGGACGTCAGTTTCAGATTATGATTTTGAACATCTTTTTGATCTCATAACATCCGTGCCAGAAGAAAAAGACGTTTGAAGCTAGTTTCTTGATAGTAAATTCACATATGAAAACTTTTCAGCCGAATAAGAAAATGCCTCATCTTATAATCCGGTAGTCATAATGATGCATTGCAAAAACAAGTTGCAAACAAAATCCATAACTAGGATAAATGGTAAATAACTATGTGCTTCATGTGGTTTTATCTATCACCACATGATTCCTTTAAAGCCTAACCTTTCAAAATATTCACATAATCCCCACCATAATTTTATGTATAGTAAAAATTTGACATAAAAGAGTCTTCATAGAATCGTTATTTGAAATGCTTGTATTGCACTTATTCAAGTGTGGAATAAATTTTTGGGGGGTGGGGTAGGGGAAAGGGGAGGAACAACTTTTCGTAAAATTAATTTTGTGGGCATACATGAAATAGTAGGACGATTGAATAAATATTATAACTTCATTACACACTTCTTAGAGTGCATTTAGGTCATTCAATATGATTGGAGTTACTTTCTACTCATTTTCAATTTTATATAAAACTATATAGATTTATATAATTATGTGATCATATTTGAAATCAGAAAAATGAGAGAGAGAGAGAGAGAGAGAGAGAGAGAGAGAGAGAGAGAGAGAGAGGACTTTTATGCAAAAAAGCACGTTCTCATGTACAAGTTCTTCTGCAACTGCCCATAAAAGTTTTCCTCAAATACATTCCAAATAGTTCAGTTTCCAATTTCCATTGGCATTTGAAATGAAATATGATGTGGTCTTTTCCTTGTCAACTTTTTCTTTTCAGCTGGTTTTATTTAGAATCTTAGCTACATGTTTGGAAGCCAATCAAAACAACATAGAAGGGGAGTTGAACATTTCTCGAGAATATTGTTAGATTGACTATGACAAATACCTTGCTTTCCTACTCAACTAATCAAAATTTTGTCGTTGCCTTTCTTAGCATGAGAATATATGTATTCTAATATGCTTTGCCCATTTCTTAGGTTATGCCCAATATGCTTTTCGTTGCAGGTAGGCAAATCTTTCTTTATTTCATTACAATGAATTTATGTTACTTTGCAAGTATTACCAAAGTGCCAATTTCAAGAACAATCTTCTTTGAAATTAGTATCATTTTTGGATTGATTAGATCATGTAAAACACATCCTTTATGGCCCAAAAAACAAAAAAGACATTTTTTTCCCAAAGCTTGTAAGCGAGAAGATATAAAGGAAACGCATAAGAGGCAAATCAAGGACTTTACTTTTATATGATTATCATCTCTACTAAAGTAAGTTGGATCTTAGGGACAACATATTTCTTTTTCCTATCTATTACTTTTACTTAGAATCATAGCTAGCCATTTCTTTTGGGGCAAATTATGAAAACATTAGAAGGGAGCTGAACATTATCTGAAGATTGTTAGATTCCACATGACAAATACCTTCCTTTCCAATTTAAACAATCAAAAGAAATCCAAAATTTTCTCTATGCCTTTCTTAGCCCAAGAGAATAGTTATTCTTTACCTATTTTTTTAGGTTATGCTCTGTATACTTTTTCTTTTGAGTAGACTGACATTTCACTTTTTGACTACAATAACTATTGATATGTACTACCAAAATGCCAAATAAAACTCCTTGTTTATACCACAAAGGGCAAAAAAAGCATACATTCCCAAATTCATATCATTCTTGAACAGCTATTCTTTCAAATTCATATAATTCTAGAATTTGCTAGCTCATATAAACCGCATCCTCTATACTACAAAAGAAAGAAAGAAAAAGAAAAACAGCATATTTTCTGAAATTTGAAACAACTCTCAAAATTTTTTTGATAAGAAAACTGATTCTTGAGAAATTTGACTGAGCATTATGGCAGAGAGTGTTGTAGGTTTTTTGATTAACCAGCTCTCAACCTTGCTTTCCCAAGAGATCACACTTTTGGGGGGGCTTAAATCAGATGTTCAATTCATCAAAGATGAACTCGGGAGCATGAAGTCTTTCCTCAGAGAAGCTGAAGCAAAGGAAGACAATGATTCTCAACTCCAAGAATGGCTAAAGCAGGTTCGAGAAGTTGCTTATGATACAGAGGATGTTCTCGATGATTTTACCTTCCGCTTTGCTCGTGGCTACAAGGACGGATTCTGTGGCAAGGCTGGAAAGATCTATAACTCAATAAAGAATCTGAAAGCTCGCCATCAAATTTCTTTGGAGATAAAAGACATCAAGGCCAGAGTTGGAGAGATTTCAGCAAGGCATCAGAGGTACCAAGCCCTATATGGTACTCAAGACAGAGGCTTCAGCTCTTCCCGACAGGCAAATGCAGATTTTGACATTCGTGCTCAATCACTCTTCATTGAAGAAGCTCAACTTGTTGGGATTGATAAGCCAAAAGCAGAGCTCATCTCAAAAATCCTTGATGACCATTCCCAATTGAAAGTAGTTTCGGTTGTGGGAATGGGGGGACTCGGCAAGACTACCCTGGTGAAAAAAGTCTACGATGACGCTGCAGTGAAGAAACAATTTCAGAGCCATGCCTGGATAACTGTTTCTCGAAATTTTCAGTTCAGGGACATCATCAAGAACCTGATCCAATATTTGTACAACGAAATCAGACAGCCGGTCCCTCCCGAAGTGGAATCCATGAATGATATTATGCTGAGTGAATTTGTCAGAGACTTCCTCCAAGAAAGAAGGTACATTCTTGTCCTTGATGATGTGTGGAGTATAGATGCCTGGGAAGCTATCAAATGTGTATTGCCTGACTGCAATACTGCTAGTCGTGTTGTATTGACAACACGAATAGCCGATGTAGCTTCTGCGTCCTGTTTAGGATCACTTGACTTCGTCTATAGGATGGAGCCTCTTTCTGATAAAGAGTCTTGGACTCTGTTTTGCAATCGAACATTTCAGTGCAATGACTGTCCTCCAAATCTAGAAGAAGTTGCTAAAAAAATACTGAAAAAATGTGAGGGCCTACCACTTGCAATTGTTGCAATAGGTGGTGTTTTGGCTCTGAAGGACAAGGAAAAGACAGATGAATGGGAGATGATTCTTCATGGTTTTGGTGGCGAGGCAGACGGCAGTGGTAAGCTTGACAGAATCAAAAGTGTACTCTTACTTAGCTACAATGATTTGCCTCACTATCTTAAAAGCTGCCTATTATATCTAAGCATCTACCCTGAAGATTATCCAATTGATGTGGATGATATACTTTTGAAATGGATTGCACTAGGATTTGCAGAAGAGAAAGAAGGAATAACATCCACCGACATTGCTATGAGATGTATGAAAGAACTCATCAACAGAAGCTTAATCCAAGTTAAATCCACATTGGACGATGGCAGCTTAGATAAATGTGGTCTCCACGATTTTGTGCGTGAAATCCTTGTTTCAAAATCTAAAGAGCAGGGATTCATGACTGTAGCCACCAAATATTACACAAGATGGCCTGAAAAAGTTCGACACCTAGCAATCCACAACTTCACTGATAATCCACAAGAATTTAGTAGCTTAAAGTGTCTTCGGTCTGTGGTAATATTTGAGTATGAAGATCCTCTCACAACTACACTTTTATCCAAGTTTTTACATGGTGATCCCAAGTGGCTAAAGGTGTTGGAATTGGATGGAGCTGAATTGGACAACATCCCAAAGCAAGTCTTCAAACTATTTCATCTCAGGTATCTTAGTCTCTATGGAACTGGAGTTAAAATTATTCCAAAATCTATTGGGAAGCTTCAAAACCTTGAAGTTAAAGATCTGAGAGGAACCAATGTAACAGAGTTGCCTGTGGAAATTCTGAAGCTAAGAAAACTCCGTTCTCTTTGGTTAGGCGGATGGGGTGATTATTCAAATGAGTATGCAATTTGGGGCTGTAAATGTCCACTTGGAATTGGAAAGTTTATTTGCTTGGAAAATCTGACTAATATAGAAGCAGATAGTGATAAAATAGTAAGGGAGATTGGAAACCTCATGCAGCTGCGGCGATTATGGATCACAAAACTGAGAAGAGAAGATGGAAAGGAGTTGCTCTCCTCCATCTTGAGGCTGACCTACCTTCAAGAATTGGTCATCTCCTGTAGTAAAGAAGACGAGATCCTTGATCTCCAACATTCCGTCTCTCCAAAGCTTGAATTCCTCACACGTCTGATATTGAAGGGGCGTTTGGAGAGAGTGCCGCAATGGGTGACATCACTTCAATCCTTGAGAACGTTACGGTTGTTGAACAGTAGGTTGAGAGAAGATGAGAATGTAATAAGCTCCCTCGGACATTTGCCCAATCTGGTATCACTTACTCTCTATCGTGCTTATGAAGGGGAGACAATATGTTTCAAGGTTGGAGGATTTCAAAAACTCCAGCACTTAGAGATTGTGCAATTAACAAGACTGAAATGGGTGAGAGTGGAAGAGGAATCAATGCCTAGTCTCAGAATTCTGCGCTTAGGTGATTGTAAACTGATGCAGGAGTTGCCTTCGGGCATCCAAAACTTGACCAGACTTCAATTTCTTGGGTTTTATGAGATGTCTGATGAGCTAATGCACAAAGTACAGAATTTGGATAAACAGAGTGAAGATTATCAGACAATTTCTCATATCCCTCAAGTTTTCACTGGTCACTGGATTGATGGTCGGTGGGAAAAAAGGTTCCTCTAAGCGACAACTCTTTGCAGCTTTCAACATTAATTGACATTCAGTCAACTCATCTCTTTAGCTTTTCCTTTTATTTCATTGAGTTCTCATTTACTTTTTCCTTTCTACTGCTTACTACATTTGTATCAAATCATATCATGAAATAGCTACTACAGAAATTAGTATGTGTTCATATAGTATGTGTTCATATATCGATTTAGATTTCCTTTTTATAGTTGGCCCCCTCAAACTTGCTCTGGTTAAGTAAAACATAGATCAGAGCACCTACTACAGAAAAGAGAAGGCAGTCTTCATTAAGTTAATTTGAAAGTGTATGAAGCAGTTGGTGAAATTAGTTTGTATGTATAACACCTTTTGAAGTCCAAAGTCCAGACTTGAAGGTTCTTGTTGCATTTCTTTTCTTTTCTTTTCTTTTTTTCTCTAAATTCTCAGTCTGTATGCATAACTTTCTCAAATGAATGCCTATAGCATATGATTTTTATTCTTCAGCTAGTTTCTCAATGGTGAATTTGCAAATGGAAAAATTTTTCGGAAAATAAGGGATTTTGCCCCAGTCTCAACCTTAACCAGCGATTAATGTGCCTTTAGTCAATAAATAGGCTAGTGCAATCAGTGCCTTAAGGTGTTAAGTTTACAATAAAAATTTAGATCCACTTAAAATTAGTGAGCTGTTTTGGGTGGGTTATTAGTGGGTGGGTATGGACGAATTAACGTAATTGGGCTGTGATTGACACTTTCCTCCATCAAACTTGTTTTGGTTCAATAAGACATAGAACAGAGCATGTGCAAAAGGAAAAAAAAAAAGAAGGCAGTTTTCATTAAGTTAATATTGAAGTGTATGAAGCACAAAAGATGAAGTTAGTCAAATTACTAAAGCGTCGATAACACCTTTCAAAGTCCGAACACAGAAACTTGACAGGGTTGCAATGAACGCAGTTCGGAACATGTTTTTCATTTAATGCGATTCAGATACCACAGGCCATGTAAACTAAAACTGATGGAAGAGTTACCTTTGGGTTCGCTCTACAATATATCTATTGAGTTAATGAACAAGTGAGGGTAATGGTGGCAAATGATCCCAAACTTCAATGGACTGTCCAAAGGTAATTTGTGCGGGATGGATTTAATGTATATGGGAATACTTGGATATTAAGCGATAGTCTTAGGTGTCCAATCTTTTGAGTTCTTGTGACAAATAATTTTATTTTTCCTGAATAAATACATTTTTGAATTATATGTTTAATGTACGTGACTTCCATGGTATAACACTAGTTGTTTATCACATTTTTTCCCCTACTCGTAACATCTTAAATCCATATGTTTTTCCTTGAGAGATTTTTTCTTTTTTAGCAAATGAGGAGCATATAGTCTAATGAAGTAAATTCACTCGGAACTTCATTTATACAAAATTAATTCTTAATCTAATACATAGCAATTTGTACAAAGATCTTATTGACTAGGAAAAACTATCATGTTAATCTTGATTGTAGAGTAATATGAACAAATATAGTACCCTCCGTATGATGAAATGCCTAGTAATTTTTTCATTTAGTATGATGAAATGCTTAGTAGGCAAAAATTTGAAATTTAGAATATGGATTTCTTTGGTAGGTTTTACAAGTGGTGGAAACATCTTATTATATTCTACAATAATCAACCATTTTGTTATATCCAAAATAATTTATTTGGGCAATTAGTGGGAAAAAATAGGGGTAGGGTATTAATATGAATTGATTTTTTTAGTGGAGCATACTTGAAGAAAACAGGGATGTAATACGTGTAAATGATTTGAAGATATTAGTTTGTTCATTTTGTTTTCTCTTAGTCCTAGGTAGTAGGCATTTGTAGTGTACTTATTCTTACCTATCGTACAAAAAACTCCATATTGTCTAGATTTCAAAAATACTTAGAAAAATACTCATACTTTTCAATTAACTCTATGAAACACGTAATAAATTTTATTATTTTGTTTTGCCTGACAAGAGACTTCCATAAACTAAACAAAATTATGCAGAATAATTAAAACATATGCTTGACTTCATGTTTTGCTGTTGGCTTTGCAATTCCTTAGAAATGCTAAATTCTTGATGGTTTGGTTAATAATGGAAAATAGTAAGGTAAGCAAAATGATTTTCAGGGGGAGGGAGTGTAAGTGAGAGGTCTCGGGTTCGAGTCCTCCCGCTTACAAAAAAGGGATGTATTGGGTGGTACGGAGGAGGGAGTATAACTGAGAAGTCTCGAGTTCGAGTCCTCCCGCTTACAAAAAAATAAAAATAAAAAATAGAAAAAGCAAAATGATTTCCAGAAAAATAGTTCTTATATTTTGGATTATCGATTTGTCAGGAAAATATGTAGCAATACAGAAATCAATCTTGAATTCACTTTTTTTGTTTTCATTCCTCAAATTTCACAATTCAGTAGAACATAATTTGACTCCCAATCTTTAACCAAAATTGTCTTCACAATTTCACTGCCATCTTCAATCCACTTGTTTTCTATGCTCATAAACGCATTTAAAAGAAAAAAGGGGTTGCCCAATATCTTGTATAAATTGCAGAGTTTAAGACCCTATTTACCTCAAAATTTACTATATATTAACAATTCTCAACTTCAACATCGCCGTTGTCTGTGACCTTGAGCAAGAGTAGCTTTGATCAAGGCTAGAGGAAAGAATTGGACAGAACTTAAGGTCCATATCTGCCAGGAGCAGCTTCTATCATCGTTGATGTCCAGGAAAACCAAAGATATTAGACTGGCAACTCTGATAGATGAATTGTTTGCCATAACTAGCTCAAGAGCTGCTCTTTGAAGTGACTTTCTCACATTTTTCTGCAAATCAATGACACTGAATAGGTGCAAAGATCCATAGAATTTTACACGAAAGTATTATTCTATGAAATTAACCCCTTTGAGGTATAACATAGTTGCAAAAGTTAGCAATAGGCATCAAGAATCACACTTAGCTCTCATATTTTAATGCTTACATAAACAAACTAAAATAAGATTAGCAAAATATTGTTTTGACTTTTCTAAAATACGCTTTTCAATCTACAAAGTAGAGAAGAAAAAAATCGACCGCCAACTTCTTTAAAACTTCCCATCATAACAAATTATGCTGTTGCGCCATTGTAACATTGTTTGATCAAACTAGAGATTTTCTTGCTTTATTTTATTTTTATTGTATTTTTTTTTATTTTAATGTAAGTAGAAAGTCTTGAACCCAGGATCTCTTATTTGTATTTCCTTCCCTCTTACCATCCAATCCATCCCTCTCCCTTCTTCTAGTACTCTAAAATTATGTTACAAATTATGCGCAATTTAATATTAGAGGTTTTGCAAGTATTTCAAGAGTTTTTTTGCCAAATAGTTGTGATTTGTGTTAAAAAAATTCTATCATTATTTGTTATTCCAATTTTCTCCTTGCATAATGAAGTATTATATTGCCATCTCATACTCCATACCATCCATGCTGACATAACTGCTACTTCTAAGTTCCGTACTTATCCACTACTACTATATATATCCAAGTCTTCCCGCTAATTTCAATTAAAAAAATCCCAATACTCTATAATCAATTCTTTTGCTCTAACTAGTTTGTTATTTTATATCTTTTTCATTTTTACTTTTTTCCTAAAATATACGCACACATAGAGTGTGTGTCTCACCCAGTGATTCTAATAATTACACAAACTAGCATGAACTAGACGAATTTCTACTTGTGAGGCCCGTTATCCAACATTTACATCGGTTACCATATTATCTATTTATCTACAGAAATTTTTTTTTAAAAAAAAAAGAAGGAGAAAAAGATTACCTGAGGAGTTTTGACACAGAGCTTAGGGCCCGTGAAGTTGAGTGTTATACAGGACGATTATGCAGAGCCTTGTTCAGGTTGGGCCAAGTGACGGATTTCAGTAGCCCAAAATTCATAGGCCTGGAAGTCCAGAATATTTTCCGCATCATTTGTTGGTGGTTGACCTGCAAATCATGTCAAGTCCATTGCTGCCCTTGCCTAATGAGCAATGACTTCCAACCCAATTGAGGATTTTTTTTTTTTTAGTATGTTTTTGGTCCATGTTGAATTGGAAGGTAAAAGGTAATTTTAATAGAGTCCACCTATAAAAAGCGCGTTTAAATCACAACATTTTTAAGTGATTGATACAATTACGAGAGTTTGTAAAATCAAAGACATTATGCAATTCTTTAATTTGGAACACAACCTGATCTTTTTTTTTTTTTTTTACGCAACACAATGTGAACTTAATTATTCTCTCACATTAAATACTCATTCTCCGTTTCCTCAAAATTGCCACAAAATTTGTACATTATCGATTCAAAAAATTTTATAGAAATAAAATAAACTAACTTGAAAGCGACAAAAATATGTGGTAAATACCTTGTATTTCTATTTGTCACAAGGATAAAGTGAATAAAAAAGGGAAAAATTTTTGAAACCTCTTCTAAGATTCACCTAGTGCCCTCTAAATTCAACAATTATGCTGACCACTCTTGTATTTATTGTTTTGGTAATACAATCTTTGAAAAGACACAAATTTCACATAAAAAATTTTAAATTACCATTCTTTTTTTTTTAAAAAAAAAGTTGTCTTATATTATTCTCTCTGCCACCAAAATTCACGAACACTACCATTTTTCTACCTCCACAACCACCACCAAGGTTGCCTCTATTACCACTATCACAGGGCAACAACCAGAGCCCAGAGGGAAAATAAAAGTCATAGAAAATTCTCTAGTACTCTTTTCTTTCCACCACTGGGGCCATCGCTCACAATTCCATCCGTATTACTACTATCATAATACAAAGGCACATGATGAAAGACAAAAATAAAAAACATATAGAGATGCTCACAAAAATCACATCTCTTTCCATACCTTGGTTTTTACATGCACTTCTATATTGATTACCTTCGATAAAATTCATATCCAAATCAAATATTAAAATATGTTTTTCTATTTTGGCAATTGTTTTGAGATATCAAGGAAACTTTTCCAATAAGTTTTTCTAATTTTTTTTCTTTTCTTTCCCTCTTTTAAGAATAGTTAGTAAATACTCATATTATACCCCATATATTTGCTAATTTTTGTCATCTTTCTTTAAAAAATATTTACATTAATAGTGTACAAGACTTAATTCATTATTCGACAAACTTTTTTTTTGGTGCCAAATTATTTGATTTGTCATCAATATACAGAACTGGTGAAAATTTGGAAATGGGTAGGACTAAATATGCCTTCAGGGAAACTTTAAAGACGAAAATTGTCCAAACCCCAAAACATTTGTTATTCCCATTTGACAAATTTTCAATTGGTTTGGTGCTTTTCTATCAAACATTTTATATTAATTTAAATTACAAAAAAGAGGGTGGAAGTTCTACGGTAGCGTAAATCAGTAAATCAACCAACTGATAGCGAGTGAACATTTCCATTAATTGAATCTCGAATATGTCTCCAAGGATTTTTTTTTCCCACAAAACATACGGATTTTCCCACGGCAGTATGGGGACTTTCATTGACGACCTAACTTATTATTCAATACATTAACAAAAATCGTTCAAGACAGTTAATCTGACAACGATCCCTATCTCAAGTCGTCGATGGACTGGTTCATACTGATAAGTCTGATGAAAAACAAAATATATACATCGCTCGAGAGCAGGAGCCGGGATCCTCTGTCCAATATTTTGTGTCTAGGTGTAGGCGGTCAATTTTCCATGAAGACTTTTAGGTAGTCATCTTTATCAGCAATTTCTACTAACATTTAAATGAACCACCCATCTGGGATTCTGGGGTAGCTTTATCAAATATCCGGTGCCAAATAACATCCAATTGGGCATCTTCTTGGTACTTATTCATCTGTACTACAGCTGTCCTTATTCAGTTCTATTCAAGTCTCCAGCCAATTCCCATTTGGCAGTAGTAATCAATCTTATAATTATTTAGATCTTTACTGGCATATTGTACATGAAAAAATGTTAAATTTTATTAGCAAAGTCATAAATTTTGTTTGAAAAAGTAGCCAGTTTTGTCAAAAAAAAAAGGGAAGTTTTGTTCGAAAAATAGAAAGGTTTTTGTTAATGATATAGGAAATTTTACTAAAAAAGTGGTAAGATTTGTTAATGAAGTCATAAGTTTTTCTTGAGAAATCGTATGTTTTATATAAAAAAAAATGCTAAGTTTTGGGAAAAAATGGTAATTTTTGCTGAAAAATCTAGTAAGATTTAATATTTAAATAGCAAGTTACAATAACTAATAAAAGTTATTTGTTTTGTGCAAATTTACTATCACAATTTGATTGCCATTCTCACGACAATCTCAAGATCGTCATTCCATGCCAAATTTCTCCTCTGCCGCTGGTTTTATTTAGCCTCCTCATAGCTATAATTTTTAGAGACAATTAATTGGAACAACACAAAATGGAATTCTAAATTACTCAGGAATGTATTGTTAGATTGTCTATGAGAGATACCTTTTTTTTCCAACTTAGTAAACCAAAATTTTCATCTATGTCATTCAAAACATAACAGGATATTTAGTCTTATTTAGAAAGTACACGTGCTCCAAATTGTCTGAATTATGATCAACTAAAATTAGCTATGTTGATTTATGAAATCAAAGTATAATGAACAAATAATAACATTACAAGTAAAAAAAAAAGCAAATTTCACGGAATTAAAAGATGATAAACCAAAATTGATGGAATGTCATTGCACGAACTATTGTTTGATTGAGTCAGGTGTCCTCATGGCTTCTACTTTTTAATCCTCCTAACAATTATTGCTACATTTTAATTGTCATCGAGGATTTTGCTTAGTGATTTTGTGAAATGTAAGGGACGAAAAAATTTATTTTATGAAGTGTGAGAAACTCTCAATCAGATTATGTAAAATATGTTTTGGTAATTTTTTCCCTCAAACATGATCACGTGCAAAGCACGTGGTGAATTTCAATAAAAAATTAGTCGGAAACCTAAGCAGGGACAAAATTTGACTAATGTAAATTTGTAAAGGACGTAAAATTACATTTTTAGAAGTGAGAGACGAAAAAAATTGTTTTAAAAAAATGTGAGAAATGTTTTGAACGATTTTCCCTATCAATTATATTAATTGCATTGTTCGGATTCGTTGTACCCAAATGCCTATGAGTACATGCTTCAATCAGTATATGATGAATATATGAAAAGAAAAATAATGTTGTTCTTTTCATTTTTTTTTTTCTAGCACAAGGTAATGTTTAGTACTAAGTTTATGCTCTTTTTGTTCACCTCAACATTTTGTTCAACATCAGCGCTTACTTCAGGTTTGGTCATCACTGATTCAGGGACGAAATCCTACCGCTAAATCTCCCATATGGGTAGTAGGTTTGGTCATCACTGATTCAGGGACGAAATCCTACCGCTAAATCTCCCATATGGGTAGTTTCACAAGGACATTCAATTGACTTTAGCCACCTTTCTCTTTCGCAATTGCCAATAAGAATCCGTTAGTGCTATGATTTTTTGGGAAACCTCATGAGAGAATGTTCAACTGTCTAATCTTCCGTTGATTGGTTCTTGGAGCACTTTAAAAATTTCAGATAGAAATTTCAGAAGCCAATAGAGCATCAAAAGGAAACTGCAGCGACAGTTTCAATACTTTTTCCGCTATAAATTAACCGTGCACGAAGCTGCAGCCAAGCACATTTCTGCATCTGTTCAGCTCATCGATTTACGGTTTCCATCCAATTTGCAACAGTACTTTACTATCCTAGAGTTGGAAATGGATGTGAAAAGCAAGATTTTGATCATTGGGGGCACTGGAAACATCGGGAAATATTTAGTGGAAACAAGTGCAAAGGCAGGGCACCCAACGTTTGCACTGGTCCGAGAAATTCTAAAAGGGCAGCCATCATAGAAAGCTTCAACAGTTTGGGAGTCATATTTCTTCATGTGTGCTGTTATTTCTTTCTTCGTTGTCTAAATACTGCTGCAATTTTTTTCAAGAAATTCTAGAAACTGACAGGGAGATCTACACAATCATCAGCAGTTGGTAAATGCAATCAAACAGGTTGATATAGTGATCTCTGCAGTCGGAGGAGATTTGGTAGCTCATCAAGTTAAGATTATTGCAGCAATTAAAGAAGCTGGAAACATCAAAGTAAGCACAATACAGTGTTACAAATTCTTTCTTGATTTTTATCTTTTGCGTTTATCCCTTTGTTAGTTGTGACTTCCATATTCCTAAGAAGGAGCTGTATTTGGTTTCAGAGATTTTTACCTTCTGAATTTGGGGTTGATGTGGATCGTGCGCACGCTGTTGAGCCTGCTGCTAGCTTATGCAAGACCAAGGTTGAGATCCGCAGAGCTATTGAAGCAGAAGGGATACCTTACACTTACTTAGTATCTAACGGATTTGCTGGTTACTTGAATTATATCCTCAACAACTTTGGAGACTCTTTCTCTGCAAGTCTTTCATGAAAAACTTTGGAGACAAAATTGTCATTCTTGCCAATGGAAATCCAAAAGGTATCCGAAAGGGGCTTGTCTGCTGCATTTCTTGATTGGTTTAGTATCATGTTTTAGAGTTCATCGTTCTCAATTTTTTCTTCAATTTTATGTTTCGTTGCAGTTGTTTTCACCAAGGAAGAAGACATTGCCGCGTACACCATCAAAGCAGCAGATGACCTAAGGACTCTGAACAAGAGTCTGTACATTTCACCACCTGCCAACACTTTGTCCTACAACGAAATAGTATCATTGTGGGAAAAGACCCTCGAAAAGACCTACGTTCCAGGGGACGAAGTTCTTAAGAAAATTCAAGGTCATCTAACAAAAAGAAGAAAGTGCACAAGTTGCTAATTTTAATACAATAGCATCTACTATTATTAACACCTATTCCGCGTTCTAATCAAATTGGTTTCTTTTCTTGTATCTTTCGCAGAGGCTTCAATGCCATTAAAATTGCTCCTGTCTTTGGCATACACAGTTTTCGTGAAGGGAGAACTAGCCAAATTTGAGATCAAGGCTGCTTTTGGCATGGAGGCAACAGAGCTCTATCCTGATGTTAAATACACCACACTTGATGAGTACCTCAGCCAGTTTGCATCAAATTAGCTTAGATGCTTTCAGATTAGCTCTACCAGATTTTTGCAGCAGTTTCTTGTGTACTACTAGATTTTGTTCTTCTTCCAGATGAGGATTGTCATGAATGTGATCGAAATAAAATCTGCCCTTAATTTGTATCCCGTCTTTTGTGTACTTGGGTTGAATTCTTCCAACTTGAAATCATCATCTGGTTGCCTCTGAGTATCCTTTCTTGATACTTACAACTACATAGTCGAGAAAGTTGGATAACGGTGCTAACCACCTGCCTTATGATTTGGATCCCTTTTTGGCCGAGGCTAAATTCCGGACAATGTAAGGCAAATTATAAACTCCTCGTCTCCTTGGTCCCGGAATTGCAGAAAATATTGAGAAAATATTGTGCTCATCTAATTGAGCTCTTTTGAGACCTGAGTTTTCAGGAAGTGGACCATTTCTCATCTAAACAGTTGCCTAAGGCCAAATTATGACAAGAAGCACACAGAAAACAAATTTGTAGCTATTTTGAACTCTACTAACTTCCGAATTTGAGTCAAAAGTCTTGTGCTTGATCTTGATGTTTCTCCACAGTCGCGATTTGATTTGGATTTCTATTTTTTTTATATAAATTTTGAGATTGTATGTTATAAAAAAAGATCAACATGAAACATGTTTCGAGGTTGTAACTTATTTGTTTAGGAATTAAGATTTCTTCACCAAAACAAAAAAGAATATGTCATTACTAAGCTATTAAAGTCATGATTAGGTTTCCCATCACCTAAAAAATGATATATAAAAAATAATTTGAGAGCATGAGAGCTTGTGTATTCGTTTTGTGCTGATAAAAAAAAAAACTAAAAATGAACCCCCCAAAAAAACAATACCAAAAAACCCCACCAAAAAAAAACTAAATATAATAGCAAAAGGTGATATATATTCATACATTCCCTGTGGTTAAGCACTTTTTAAGGTACACGGTTTGTAGCTACACATCCTCATGCTTATTCTTGTCATCTACCTCTGTTTGAGTAAATACTGCAGCAACATGTTCCCCAGCCTTGATCTCAAGTCACTCATCTAGTTCCTTGTTGGCAGAAAAACCATGTTCCTTTGGTATACTAAACAGCAAAAATAGCAAAGATGTTTAGTATATACAGTATGGTTGATTCGGAAGTCCTTTGGTACACTAAACAACAAATGATCAAACATCCGAGTTCATCAATTTCCCAAATGCCAACCACGAATATGTGCAATTTCAGAACTGAACTCAAACAACCTTCCTCACCACGGACCACTGTATGTCACAGGGATGGAGCTATCATAAGGTATTTTCTTTACCCATTCCCTTTCTTTATAGTAACATATTTTTTTTAACTAAACTTGTTCTTATTATTTCATGCATATAAGTCATATTACCTATTCTTGCAGACAAATCCCCACCCTCTTCATTTTCTTTGTAGATTTACAGGTAGTTATATCTGTATATTTTTTGAGGGATTTGCAGGTAGTTATACATTATAATTTGCATTATCGGTAGAAGCATGCGTATAAACTAAAATACCAGACTTAAACTATTACCAGGTTCTCCAAAGTCATCGGTGGCATCTTTCCTCTCCATACTGCTGCCAAGTTCCTCCTCTGTACTTACTGATATTCTCATCCCTTTAGCTGACATATTCGCATCCAAACACTCAAAGATCTGAAATACTGCAAAGAGTATTTAACCATATAACTGGTCGACATCTCACAGAACATAAATGTGACTTAACTTGAATTAACCTATTTAGCTTTACATACAGAACAAGACATGTAAGAAAATGTACTGCAGTTACCGGTGACAAGATACTAAGCTGATTTTTACACTTTACACCCTCTAGATGCAAGCAGGCTTTCCCATTGAGATAGTTCATATATATAAAATTGTACGAACCGATCAGATCAACCAAACCCCGAAAAAAAATATGATGGTGAAAAATATCATTCATGCTGATTCTGCACAAGTTCGGTTGCATAAGTATATAAAAGCCAAAGGCAATTGTCTTCAAGAACTACATTTCATTTAACTGCAATTTCTCAGCTAAAAATCACATCAGACAATTACGTCAGAATTGCTCCCAAACTCGAGTATTCTGCCCCTAGACCATTCTACAATCAATTTCTGATTTATCCTTGTGCTAATTGTCACTCTTTTGAACCAGATTTCATAAATTAATACAGCTATTAAGATGGAACCTAATTAGAAAAAAATTGCATTCTTCTAAAATCAAAAGTGCTAAAAGTCAATCAGATTTTGTGCAAATCAATGGAAAAAAAAAACCATAAAGAATAACAACAGATCACCACCAGCTAGACCAGATGCCATTTCTGCGCCAGTTTTCATGAGAAAACTGTTTACCTAGAATAGCCATGCATAAAAAATTCACCAATGAATAACTTTAACTCTTTCATGGATGGCCTAACAAACCTAGGTGTCTGGGTATGTGTCCGGTGGAAGATGAAGAATGTACTGGGCTTCAGCCCCCAGGCACCAGAACATCTTATGGCAGGAACTTGAGGCAATGAACCCCAACATTTCAATTAAAAGCCCTTCCATCAAAGTCAATATATAAGCCCAGGGTCTCAAACAACGACCAAAGTGTCCTCCACTGTCAGTTTACCAAATACTCATAATACGTAAATACCTATAAGCTACTTAAGCACCATAAATTTTAATTCTACTGAAATATGTAGAACTTAAACTTTTAACAAATACCTCAAGATCCTAAAAAGGTTACCCATTCTTCAAAGTTGGTAAACTCAATATTCAGCCAAGTTCCCATGATTATGTAAATCTAATCTTCCCTTAAACTCTTTATTGGTTACATCAGTCGTGAATAGAATGTCCTAAGAAAACATTCAGCACACACAGCTTTTATAAAAACTCCATTAAGTCAAAAGAATAGAATGTCGCAAGCACTAGATGCACACCTTTGCATTCTCCAAGTTAGTTCACTCTTTGCCTCCCTTTTGCAACACATAAAGGTCCAAAAAATAAAAACGATACAGGCTTTGCAGAGGACTTCAAATATAACTGAAACTCATTCATTTCATTCACATGGTAATAAACCTCAGCAATGGTTGGCTTCTGGTGTAAATATATCCAAAAACAATTCCAAAAAGGCGTCTGCCACAAGTTTTTAAGCTAACTCTAAATCATCCACCTATTATTTGGTTCCTTATAGCCCTAGAATAGTGCAAAATCTTATGCTTATACAAGTTCCTTTAAGTATGAACAAAAGACAATTATCCAAAGCTGCTGCAATGAAGAATGCCTTTCTATTGTTGAAAGCAAAAATGATGCTTACATATCTACTACTCAAGAACTCGTGCTACATGACTCACAATCAGCCATATAATACATGCACAGAATATCTGATGTCTCAAATGCCTTACAAAATTGGACTCATGATTTTCTCCTCCAAGAATTATGATCACTTAAGACCATGTCATTCTCTAGAGAAATAAAATCATACCCTTATTTATTTGCTTTTATATTTATAAATTTTTTTCTTACAGTAGAAAATATTGCATATCTTCTATCTATTGTTTTTGTTCTATTTTCAAAGCAAACAATGCAAAGCTTCTGTATTAGTAAGGTGAATTTGTTCTTAGCCGAAATGAGTTAACTTATGTACAAGCTTAAGCTAACTACGTATCCATAAGCCTCTTCAAATTTCAGGAAAATGGTAACTCTTTCATATATATACACTGGAAAGATATGGGTGACAAAGAACTTAACCAGTGTTGCATTTTGGATGAAGAATCATGTCAGTTACTCAAGAAGGCACTGCAGACTTAAATGGAGTCACTTGATTGAATCAAGTGACAAATGACAGAGTGAGCAACACAAGGTGAATAAAACATGTAAACAAGGAATAAACCATACTAATCTGTGACCTAACAATGCACTAATTACAGATAAATGGATGAAGCGGAAGATCAAAAGCAAAAAAGATTCCAGTTACTAGACTCAGATGTTAATAACCTATTGGCAGGATTATTGACATCTTATCCTTCTGTTTGTCTGCCAACTGAAATCTTAATCAAGTTTAGAACCGAAAAATCATAAACGTTTTTCCTAGACTAAGTTCAACAGATGGAAACTGTGTCGACTGCATTATTCTCTCAGTTTTCTCTCAAATGAAGGCTATTAGCATTACACTTCAGTTCCAAACACTTCTCATGTTTAAAACAGTAAACAACTTTAGTTTGTTTGTTTTTCCCCCCTCCTTAATACCTAACACATTTGAACAACACAATATTTCTGTACCTACCTGCTGCATAGCTCCCCACTTCTCCAAACTTCATAAGTTTTACCTATTAGTCGCCATCCCATTCGCTGTTTACTTATGCTTGATAATACAATATCCCTTTGTTTAGAAACCAATTCCATAACACTGCTGCTTTTCATCTTACACCAAAACATTTACAGCTGCAAACACATTATATAGGCAATTCAAGTCCACTACAGTCTTGTTCACTTACAAATATCCCAAGTTACCAAACTTGGCCAGAAATTAAGAATCCCACAAAACCAACTTCAATAAACCAATTCAACAGTCCTGATTCTTAAGTCAGCATGAATTTTCTTTCATGGTCTAAAAATTTCCTTATTTTGACATTGAAAACTGGAAAGAACTAAAACCAGCAGAAGTTATTACCCTTTCAAGAATTGACGTGGCTTCTTTTGTTGCACTCTTTTCCCTCTCCGCATAACAAAGAAAGCATTTTTTTTTTTCCAATCACCATATTGCCCATACTAACCCAAATAATGAAATTCAAATTTTTCAAAAACCCGGATGCATATTCCATAAATAAATGCGAATGAAGTACGAAATAACAAAACAGAAAATTAAAAAAAAATAACTTTCTGCATAGGAGGGGAAGGGAGGCCTTACTGATGGGGCAGGAGATAGGAAGCCGGAGTGGGAATGATTGAGGAGAGAAGCAGGGGCGTTGTTGTCAAAACGATGAATTCTGATCATTCACAGCAGAGTGCTGCTCTCAGGGCTTCAGCTCCTCCTTGGTTTTCAGTTTCACTCTGACTACTTCTTCTGCTCCTCTTTGTGTTGTCCGAAGCATTTCAGCCATTTAAGTTACAGTATTTATCTCCCCTCCTTCCCTGCCCCCCCCCCGGGGGCCTTTCTTCCCATCCGGTGGCGGGGGCACCCCTTCAAA